>NW_026896293.1:0-21185 GCF_033153095.1 Gastrolobium bilobum | reverse complement strand
GGCTCGCCTCTATTTTGAAACCAGTGTAAAAATATAAAAGAATAAGAAAAGGAAGGTGATTGGAGTGTTTATGGCCGTCCGATTGAGGAAGCAAATGTGCAGTTAAAACGTGAAAGGAATTGAACAACTTCCCGCCATTGATGTGGAA
The DNA here is from genome assembly GCF_033153095.1 of Gastrolobium bilobum. Taxonomy (NCBI): domain Eukaryota; kingdom Viridiplantae; phylum Streptophyta; class Magnoliopsida; order Fabales; family Fabaceae; genus Gastrolobium; species Gastrolobium bilobum. The sequence goes on along the minus strand of NW_026896293.1, from coordinate 21,037 downwards.
ATAAATTTTCCCACTGTATGAGCATTTTCGAATTTGGGCCATTGTCATGTAAAACTTTTATATATATATATATATATATATATATATATATATATATATATATATATAAGGTTCACTTTTTCTGTAGTTACTGGAGATAAGTTATGTGCAGTAAATCTAATATGATGTCATTTTGGGTGGAAATTATGGTATTTTTGTGATTTTAATTTATTTCAGGGTTATTATAGTCTTTATAATTATAATTTTCTAATCTTTCAGTCTCAAAATAACGTTGTTTTATAAGTAGATAATTTATCTGTGTTAACTGCAGAAATATTTTTCTGATATATATATAGAGAGACTTATCATTTCTCAAGCTGCTTGAGATAATTTTATCTCGGGCTATTAAATCATAACCGTACAAAGATGGATCAATGATGATAAAGGACGAGAGAGAAAATGGAATCATAACCATTCAAATGTGAATAAATTAATATAAGGAAATAAATAAACTAAACGACGTAGTTTTGGGATGACCGGAGATAAGCTCATCTCAAGTTGTCGAATAAACATTTTTCCATATATATATATATATATATATATATATATATATATATATATATATATATATATATATGTATGGCTTTAATGTTTCTACAGGAAATGTAGATAAATTGTTTATATTCACTCCCAGAACGATGTTGTTTTGGATTGAAAAATTAAAAAAATTATAATGAGAAAGACGTCGTTTTGGGATCAATGTAGATAACTTCTCTACATTGATCGCATAAAAAACGAACCATATATATATATAGAGAGAGAGAGGTGTGTATCATTTTAAAACATGTAAAATTGTGTCATTTTAAGTGAGAGAAATAGATATATTATGTGGGAGAGAGAGTGGACAAAAAAAAATAAAGATGTGGGTCTCATCTCTTTGTGAGAGTAAAATGATACAAATTGTGTCATTTAAAAGAACAAATAATTTTCCCACATATATATATATATATATATATATATATATATATATATATAGCATAGATTTCGATATCTCATAATATGATAAAATTATCTCTTATTACGTGAGAAAACAATTTCTCTTTATTAATTGTCGAACTAATCCGATTTGAGTATTATTAGACGTGGTTCTTCCAATATTATTTACTCTATTTCCAGGGCTGTGACTCAACTTATTAATGGAAACAAATTTTGGTTATTGATTTGTCATAAAACTTTAGGGGGTGGGAATTGAACCCGTCATATGACATGTAAAATATTATTCGTGTCAGATTCCCTTTATTGGTTGGTTTATAATCTTTTAAGGGGTGTTTGATAGGAGAATTATTTTGAGATATATGAAAAACTGATGGTGAGATTTCAAGATGACCATCTTTGATGGCACATTTGAGAAAAAGATTCCGAGAAAGTAATTTTTCTGGAGTCCTTATTGTGTTTAAAAATTGAAAGAGGGTGGTATTTTCGAATTCCCGTGGGAATATTTTCAACATTTTTGCTTTACTGACGAGCATGTTCAGTTACTCTTTTGCTGTTTTGTGCTCGTGGGAACCAAATAGGGATGATCTATTTTTTTTTTGGACGAAAAATGAAAAGAAAAAACAAACAAATTGGGTGTGGCAACACCTATCAGGTCGTTCATAAAAATCGGAAAACAAATAGGTGGAGGATCCTCATATATCTTAGTCTCCCTTCCTTGAAGAAATGTTTCACCATCCAAGCAGTATGTCCAGTGGCAGAGCCAGAAATTAATACGAGGGGACGAAAATAAAAAATATTATATTATAAATAAAAATACATATAATACAATTTAAATCGAATATGATTTTTAATTATATTTTAAATGAAGTTAGCTTAAATGTATTATAAAATCTATCATGATTTTTTTGCCTTAATATGCATTATATTTTTGTCAATCCATATTCGGCTTCGTATCACATGGATCTAAATGCTTTTATTTTTTAATAATACAAAATGGTTTTAATTTTAATTTTTTGTCTTGTTTTACACAGTTAATTTTTTTACACAAAACACTTATTTCATATCACAGGCGAACCCAGAACCATTTTTTGGTAAACGTATAGTCCAGCTTGTGCTTATTCACCAAAACATCTACCTATAAAAAAATTTTCCCAAGTTTTAAGGGGGCCGGGGGCCAACCCTAGCCCCCCATGTGGGTCCGCCACTGAGTCTGCCACATAGTTCCCTTCTTTGAAGGTGTGAGTGCACCTATTCTCCCAAGGATTACGAAGGAGAAGTTGAATCTTTCGTGACTGAAAAGTTAGAAAGATAGAGGTTAGTTTCGTAAATTATTTTATATTTCCAGCAATATTTGACAATTAACTAAATATAAAATTGAAAAACTTGAGCTAATATTTCGATAATATTTTAGCTTACCAAATAATTTTCTGATAACATTTTTGAGAAATTAGCTTTTTTACCATATTATCAAAAATTTAAATTCTCGGATAACTTTTTTTTTTCGTTCTGCCAAACGTTCCATAAAGTCACTTATAAAATATACTAATGATTCAATCTCATCATATAACAAGTACAATCATTTATGACACTGGATAAAAACAAATATTTACTTTGTAATGAAAAAATAAATGGAAAAAATATTCGTGCTTCTCATTATCAAGAGAAGAGAGAAGAAAAATCAATAAAATCTATTCCTTTTATATAAATATGACTGAGAAAATTTTCTATAAAAAAACATGAAAATGATAAACTCATAAAAGATACTCACTGTTTTATCATTGAATTGTATACTTGAATATATATCAATTTGACTGAGATATAAGAATCAATAAGGGAATGTTATATTTATCACCATTTTAGTATTATTATTTTTGTAGTTATTGTTAAATCAATTTAAATCTAACGGTTGAAAAAAGTAGAAAAATTAACCACTGTTAATTTTAAATTGATCTACCAATAACAAAAAAAGTAATAAGAGTGATAAATCTAAAATGATAATAAGCATAATTGCCTCCTAATGTCAGATGCCATGGCAAAAAAAAAAAAAAAAATCATATAAGAAGCATGTTTTGGGTATTTGACTATTTTACCCCTCATTAATTAATTAATAACCATTTTTTCCCTGATTCGAAACTATTTACTAATATGTCCCTGTTTATTGACTACCTTGCATTTTTAATCGACTAAATGGTTGTTGGGAGATTTAATCGACTAAATCTCCCTACTTAATCGATTAAAAAAACATACTGACTTGTTTTCCTTTGTTTGTCTGTTGGGTATGATCCACTAAATAGGAAGATTTAGTCGATTAAATCTTCCAACAACCATTTTTGCCTGTTTTGGCCATTTAGTTGATTAAAAATGCAAGGTAGTCTATTAAAGACTACATATTGGTAGATAATTTCGAATCAGGGACAAAATAATTATTAATTAATTAATAAAGAGCAAAAGAGTGAAAAACGAGCATGTTTTTTTTTGGGTAAACAGAAGCATGTTTATTTCACGTGTTAACAATATTCACCACTTAAATTTTTTTATATATATTTTAGTACCAATAATCAAATAACTGTTGGAATATAACCTCTATCTCACACGTTGTATGAGATAAAATTGTGAGTCTCATTTATTTTCGTGTGTGTCTGTAAAAGACTATATTCCCTTATTTATTTTGTATTTCAAATTAGTTTTTGAGTTTAAATAAAAAATCAAATCTTTATTTTGTTTTCCTTATTAATAATAATTTTTTAATTTTATTTTAATTTAAATCACAAACCAAATCTATATTTATTTTTTATATTAAAAATTAAAAAATTTGATTTTTTTAATTTAAATCACAAATCTAATCTTTTTTTATTGTTTTATATTAAATCACAAACTCAAAACTTGGAGGCTTCTGGGTTTAAACGCTCTTATAATATCATTATTGCAAATTTAAATTTTGTTTGTGAGAGATAGAATATGTCAAATGAAGTGTCATTGCGCAGATCTCGAAAAGTTTTGTTGAATAAAAAAAATTACCTGATTTGTATACCTGAGTCAAAAGTTATGGTTTTCCAAAGTTTTACGGTTTGTAAGTTGACTTTTTTGTGCCACGTGTCAACATCAGACGAGTCACGCCTAAATTAGACGTGAATGCCTTGGGAGTCACGCCTAACTTTGGCGCGCCTAATTTGGGCGTGAATGAGTGCAATAGATCCGTAAATAGTTTCGAAACAGCTATATATTCATAATTATCTATTAAAATAGTAATTTTAAATTTTTTTGCTACTCAAATCCTGGAAAATGTAAATAAATCTTTAAAAAAGACTCAATTTCTCAAGCACAAAAAAACAAATATATTTTTAAGGAGTCGATTATAAAGCAAATGTGAATAAATCTAGATTTTCACATTTTCTTTATATCCGGGAATTTGGTAGAGGAAAAAAAAAATTATCCAGGAATCTCAATTTTCAGAAATACGATTTTTACATTCAGTTTACGATAATATACGAAAATTAAAATTTAGAAAAATTCAATTTTCCGGAAATCTTGAAAAATTTCTTGTACCAAACGCCCCAAAGAAAACCCAATGACTCAAGCACCAACAAATACGAATATTTTTTTTCACTTAAAATTAAGAAACTTTTGTCTGTATTTTTTTTTTTTAGAAATTGATTACAAAGGTCTTAAACTAATAAAGCATTGATATACGAAAACCTGAATAATACACTTGGATTGTATTATACAGAATCATCTTTTAGTTTAGATCCTCTGCTCCCCGAGTGTTATCAAATTCGTTTGTAGATACCACGTTATTTTCTATTAATTGTAGTGGTATATATTTTTCGAGACATTACTTATTTTTCAACGAATTTAAAGTTTAAAATAGTATTGACTGAGAGAAATGTTTAAAAATTTATTTTTAACTTTTTGAGAAGGCTTTAATGTTTTTAAAATGAACGTAGATAAATTATTTACATCCGTTCTCAAAACGACGTTATTTTGAGTTGAAAAATTAAAAAATTATAATGAGAAAAATTATGATTACTCTGAAATAAATTATAATTACAAAAATATATTGATTCGTTTTGGGCTCAATGTAGATAATTTATTTATATTTACCACAGAAAAAACGAACCATTTTCAAAAAATATAAATTTTAAAAAGGATAAATCTAAACATAAAAGAAAAAGAATAAATTGACAATTTACTGTGCCAAAATGTCCTTGACTCACTAACTAAAATAACCGAATGATATTCAGAGATGAGGGGAATAAATTTTCTCATATTTGATTTAACATGATTTTTTTTTTGGTGTGGGATTTAACATGATTTTATTATATAAAAGGGAAAAATATTTCTCCAGTCGATTGGAGATAAAATTAACTCCAGTGAATCCAAAACAATAAATTAGAATTATAAAAATTATAATGATAAAAATTATAATGATAAAAATTAATATAATCCTACAATAAACTAGAATTATAAAAACACCTTGATTTTCGTCACAAAATGACGTCGTTTTGGACTCATCAGAAATAATTTATCTCCATTGACCAAGAAATCCTTTACCCTATATAAAAATTGTGTATCTAGTAATCTCTTAAAAGAATTTAACAAATTTTGATAAGATTTACTTATTAAACGTTTATGAAGAGAGAAATAAATACAATTAAATATGAGATGATCTACTTCTTAATTATAATTTTCATTTTTCAATAACTATTACAATAGTTTCAATATATTTTGAAAACTAATTTGACTATTAACTCTAAATAAAAAGCTATACAAATTAATATATTAAAATAATAACTATATACTCTTTTAATATTTTTATATTTTTGTCCTGTCTTAATTATTTGAGCAAACTTTTTAGTTACCTCAAGCCTTATACATTTATAAAAACACACAAAGAATCAAAACTGCAAAATACACTATCCCTAGAGAGAGGAAATAAAAAGTGCACCGTACGTAATCAGCTATAACAATATAACATATCTCCCCTTTTATTTAAGGGTTCGCTTTTTTACTGCAGATAATTTATCTGCAGTAAACTCAATACGATGTTATTTTAGGGCAGAAATTATGGTATTTTTTAAATTTTAATTTATTTCAGGATTATTATAGTCTTTATAATTATAATTTTCTAATCTTTCAATTCCAAAACGACGTCGTTTTGGAAGTAAATACAGATAACTTATTTGCGTTAACTGCAGAAATATTTTTCGATTTATTTAAATATAATCAGTCAAATACTTTTTAAATTTTAAAAATATCTCTATGTAAATATTCAATATTATTTTTCCTTTATCAGAATCTCTCTCCTATCTCTTAGATATTCTCCTCTCGTTAGGATTTGTTAATCCTTGTTAGGCAAAAAAAAATTAATTATTTCATTTTAATTAAATAATGACATATTTATTGCAGTTTCGGGAATAATTACGAATTTATTGCACACTGTGACGCCCAAAATGTGACGCCCCAGTGAGGCGTCTCACCCTAGGGGAAGACGTCCCAATGAGGCGTCTTTCATCTGGTGTTGACACGTGTCATACTTTTTTCCAAAAAAAAAATAATTTAATCAAAAAACTTCTGAAAGCCATAACTTTTGACTCGGGTATCCAAATCAGATAATTCTTTTTTTGATTCCACATAACTTTTTGAGATCTACCCAAAGACATCTCATTTCATTTATTTTATTTCTCACAAACACAATTTAAAATTGCCTCCCATATATAGTGTTTGTAGCCTTTTCATGGTAGTCTTTTCATTTGCAAGGATTAGTGAATAAAAAATTGTGATTCGAATTGCATAAATGACAAATAGGAATTTAAGAAAAAAGGGAATAAAACCGAAATCCCAATTCTACGAAATAGTGTAGACTGAGAAAAAGGTTCCTTTTTTAAACCCAAAGAGAGGGGATGGTAAATTCGTAATAGAATTTTTACCGAACTAATCTAGTGTGTCAATGATTGACTCTTCTTATAAATAAAATGAATAGCTGTAAAAAAAATGAATAAGGCAAATATACAAATTACAAATAATAACGTCATGATTCAAATCTAAACTTAAATGCAAATAGTAACATCATCCTATAATTCAAATGCCGATATGATCCTAGTCAGATTCTAGTCATCCTATAATTCAAATGTAGATATGATTCTAGTTAGATCTTAGTCATTCTATAATTCAAATTGTGATTCGAATTGCATAAATGACAGTGTGCAATAAATTCGTAATTATTCCCGAAATTGCAATAAATGCGTAATTGTTTAACTAAAATGCATTAAATTAATTGTTTTGCGCTCCTTGTTAGGATACTATTTTATCTTATTAGTTTCTCTCCCTTAAATCAGGTATTAGGATTATCTTATCATCAACGTCCTTAACTTTGAATTGAAGTTTGTCATTGAATCTCATGTAAAAGTATAGGGGGGAGAAGATGGAAAAGATCCAAATTAAAAATGCAAATATTATTTTTCTACAAATTTGTGATACTATTAGAGATGCAACTATAAGTGGGTGTGTGTATATATATATATATATATATATATATATATATATATATATATATATATTAAGAATTCGAAATACTAGTCAAGAATGGATAGTATTACATTTAATTAAAATATAGGTAGAAAGCCTAATTAACCTAGATGGATTATGGAGAAAAAAAAACATTTAATATACAATTAGGGAGATGGACATAGGTCATGAAGTTGAAGGAAACAAATAGGAGGAGAGAATATTGTTTTCAAAATCAAATCTTCCTTTATTTTGTATTTTCTAAAATAAATATTATCAAATAATTCTTTAAGATTCTATTTTTTTTTAACTTCATGAATATTTTAGATTTTTCTTAAAAAATATATATTTGATAAACTCGTCCACTTTCTTCTTCCGGGGAATAAGGAAACAAATATGAGGAGAGAATATTGTTTTCAAAATCAAATCTTCCTTTATTTTGTATTTTCTAAAAGAAATATTATCAAATATTATCAAAATCACATTCACATTCACGTGTAAAACCTTGTCTTTGCCTTCCTCTCACTCTTATATAAGTTTAGTTTCGTTTCGTTTCCCGGCAACTTTGCAAAACAGAACCACTCACACTCACGCATAATTACTTTGTAAAACCCAAAACCTTTAGGATTTAATGCTTATGAACCTTGTCTTTCCCTTGCTCTCCCAAATTTTCCCGAGAAAAATTTCCAGCTTTCCTTTGCGCTCTCAACACCACACTGGACGCAGTGTGGTTTTTCTATTCTTCCCGTCTTGTTTTCACTGTATGTTTTTCTTGCTCTCTTTTTTTCTTCCCGTAAATGGTATTGAGGGGTCTTGTTGAAGCACACAAGTATGGCGACGAGTCAAAGAAATCTGATGTAGGAGCTTGGAACATAGCTCCCCTTAACTGGGACTGCTTTATTGGATTAGTAAAAGTTGTGGGACCTTGTATGTGTTAACCCGCTTGCACAATTTCATACGGTGAAATCCTTAAGTATAAAAATAAATAAAATAATTGATGTACCTGAAAAACAGAATTGGGGAGGTTACCCATTGAAGTATTAGCAATTTGTGAGCATAGACCTTGCATTCTAGCGCTGCTGACGATTGCGTTGTCATTTCTTTTCTATTCTGCCTAGTGTAGGAACTATTAACCATTGGTGGATGTAAACAAAGAAGTAAAATTTAAGAGGATATAGCAATGGTTATGCGGCAACAGTATAATAATTTGGCTTGCCATGTTTTTATTTGTAAGGAGCATAATAATTTTATTAGCAGAACTAAAGGACATTGGTAGAGAGTGTTAAAATCAATTCACAATTATGAGCGCTTTGGACATGACGGCGCTTTTATTACCCTCTTAAATTATGTAGAGATGTTATGTGAATGGAAAACCAAAGACACCTAATTAATGACTGAAGACAACCAAATTAAATGGCGGGATTTATATTAATGTTAATTGTTAATCTTTGGCAAAACTAAAGTTAAAACAGAAAATTAAATAACAGGTATGCATGGTAGGCTTGTATTGAAAGCCCAGAAAGTACATGCATTTTATTGGAATAGTAGATGTGAATTCGATTGAGTTTGAGGATGATGCTTTGCGTTAAAGACATTACCTAATGTGACTATTGGCTAGTGGGAATTGTGATGTGTTGCTCACATTTGTTCTATGATGTTATGATGATGATGAGCCAGAAGAATAGGGATGATATGATATATGCATGCATTTTACATCATAATACATTTTTCTGTTGGGTGCGATTTTGGCATAACGAAGACAGATTATATATATATTTGTATTGAGGACGTGACTGAGCATGCATCATAAGGCATGCCTGGTACCAGGAGAGGGGACACTTGAGTGCATAATTCTGATTCAAGGTGAAATTTCTACGCGGAGTGCTATGAGCAAGAAAAAGGATATACGGTTATGAGGATGAAAAGGATTTGTTTGAAGTGACTATTTATGATTTTGTGCCTAGTTAATATTGATGCATTATGGTTTTGTTGCCACACTACTGGGATTTTCTCTCACCCCTTTGGGGCTGCTATTTTTACGGCAGGAGGACGTAAAAGCTTTTGAGAACTTGGATATTTGTTGTTGGTTTCTACTGTTTGGCAGAAAAAATTGATGTGAGATGGATGACTGCATGAAACTAAGAAGCTTTTATTACTGTTATGATTTTATTATTGCATTACGATTTTATGTTTTTGGAAATATTTGAAACGTTTGTGTTTGGATTTTGACATGTTATCTTTGAGTTTTGAAAAGTTTTTTTTTTGTAAGTTGTCGCACAGGGGCTTTTTTTTCTTATAATTTATATGCACGCGTAGCCCCAGGTGTCTAGTTTCATTATATATAAACCTTGCAAAGAAATTCTGAAAGATCGATTTATTATGAATTTTACCACCCAGAACATTTGGGATACTTCCACTATTTTCTATCTTATTTTGCGAGTTATGTTTTGAGGGTCAAAAGAACTCCAAATCACTATTATTTTATATGAACGTGAAGCCCCGGATGTCGTTTCTAGATTATTTATTTGAATCGTTGAAGTGAATTTTATCGAATTTTTAAAACAGCAAGGTTGTGCCAGGAAAGTTATATTTTCAGTAGTTGGGAAATTTTGAAAGTATACTCTGATTTTGTGAAAAGGAGTTTTTAATTGGCATTGTAAAAGTGATTTTCAGTCTCTAAAATACAATTAAAGAACTCTAATCCGCTTAGCAAACAACTCTCTTGGATGCATACAAGGGAGGGTGTTACACAATGCAACGATATTTTTTGTTAAAGATAATTAGAGTTTTTAAATAATAAAATATATTTTAATAAAGGAAATAGGAAACAAAAGGAGAGAATATTGTTTTCAAAATCTCTTCCTTTATTTTGTATTTTCTAAAATAAATATTATCAAATAATTCTTTAAGATTCTATTTTTTTTTATGAATATTTTAGATTTTTCTTAAAAAATATATATTAATAAAGGGGAATAAGGAAACAAATATGAGTAGAGAATATTGTTTTCAAAATCAAATCTTCCTTTATTTTGTATTTTCTAAAAGAAATATTATCAAATATTATCAAAATCACATTTCATTCACAAAACCTTGTCTTTGCCTTCCTCTCACATATAAGTTTAGTAGTTCAGTTTCCCGGACTTTGCAAAACAGAACCACTCACACTCACGCATAATTACTTTGTAAAACCAAACCTTGTCTTTCCCTTGCTCTCCCAGCACCAACACCACACTGGACCTTGTTTTCACTGTCTGTTTTTCTTGCTCTCTTTTTCTTCCCGTAAATGGTATTGAGGGGTCTGGTTGAAGAGGTTTCGGCGCCGAAGTCCATGGCGACGAGTCACATGAGAAACCCTCTTCACAATTTCACGTTCCCTTCCCTTTTCCTGAATTGGGGAACCCAGAGGAGGAGCATCAATTGCACTAGCGCTGCTGACGGCGCGGGAGTTTCCGGGTCAAAGACTGAGGAATCAATGGCGGCACAGAAGGTGCTTCATCAATTGCACTAGCGCTGTAACGGCCATAAAAGTTCAAAGACTGAGGAATCAATGGCGGCACAGAAGAAGGAGTCGGAGCCTGAGAAGAAGCTTGCGGTGTATGTGAGGCGTTCAAACAGCTCCGCGAGGATGAATGGCGTTGCATGAGGCAGAAGCTCTTGATCTCAAGAATCAGGCAGATAGGTTGAAAGAAGCGATTTTGGCTAACGAAGAAGAAGAACCTGTCAAGCTTTTGCCACTGATAAGGTGAAATTTCACGTGGAGTTATCCAAGAAGGAGGTTGAGGATTTTCATGGAGATGTTGGGTTGTCGCCCACCTCGCAGGCCCCAAGAGGCCCAAAGTTGTGCAGAAAAAATTAGATGTTCACATAGTGGTGGAAAACCATTGCTCTCAGCACTTAGCACCTTAGTTTTCATTATTTTTTGCTTCTGTGTGGTGCGTCCTGTCCTTGCTCCTTTCATTGAACGCAAAACAGACTCTTATTCATGGGACAGGCCACAGTTGATGGGTGTGTTGATGGGAACTTTTTGTTTGTGCATTTATCACAGATTTTCTTGGTACACACCATATTGTTGGGGCTTTTATTTATGGACTAATCTTACCTCATGGGAGGTTTGCTGAGTTGGTGATGGAAATGACAGATGATTTTGTTACTGGGGTTCTATCCCCTATCTACTTTGCTGGTTTTGGCTTAAAAATCAACTATTTAATGATTGTGACCCAGCCAAAATGGCATGTGATGTTGCTCATTATGCTGCTGTTATCCATCCCTAAAGTTCTAAGCTCCTTAATTACCACTTTCTTCTTTGGTATGTCTGCTCGAGATGGTATAGGCATTGGATTGCTTCTCAACACTAAGGGCATCATGGCATTGATCCTGCTAAGCGTTGCCTGGGACAGAAAAGTAAGTAATAATCAATTACCAACTTCATTTCATTCTCCTTTTTTTTTTGCAAATATGTAAAACTGGTTTCTTTGTGAATTTAGTGCAGAAGCTTGCCACGGATAATGGAAAACTGTACCTGTCTTTGCAGGTCACTGGGGAGTTACTAGATAACTTGACAAGTTGGGATGTATTGCTAGCTGCATTACCTGTTGGTATAGTTAGTGGAGCACCAAAGGTAAATCTTGGCATCCTTCAAGGCTATAACCTAGGTGTTTGCAGTCTCTTTCTCCTCACTGATGTAGTTTCTGGTATAGATTGGCACTTCCCTTTCTGATATTACTTGTGCATACATAGGGATTGTTGAGAGAAAGGTGGGGTGGAAGGGGTTATCACTAAACATTCTTAGAACAACCACAACACTCTTTGTTGATTGTCACCAGCTTAAGATTGCAGTCTTGGTTTGACTATTTTTGTCCTAAATTGTTATCGTTATCTGTGCTGTACAACAGGTGAAAGCCATGGAGTTGATTGATCAGTTGGAAGTCACAAGACGTGGGCCATATAATGGGGTATTTGGAGGCATCTCTTTTTCTGGTGATATGGACATTGCCCTTGCTCTGAGTACCATAGTTTTCCCAACTTATACTCGTTTTTACACAATGTACCCGTCTAAGGATGTGAACAAACGTAGACAATGGGTTGCCCATCTCCAGGCTGGAGCAGGAATCATGGCTGACAGTGATCCAGATGATGAGCAAAGAGAGTGTGAAAACAAAGTTGCAGACCTTGCCCCTGCCATTGATCTTGCAGAAGCCACATTCTTTTTTTAAATGATTTGCAAAATCTTTATCTCAGCACTAGATCTTGCTTTTGTAGACAAAGGATATTTAGTCAACTTTTGAAGGATGGTCCTTGTTTGATATGTGCAAAGAAAAATTTCAACCTCACGTACCTAAATTCATTTCTGCCAAACTAGACTTTAGAACACTGCATTTAAACATAGATTCAGCAAACAATTGAAGTATAGAAAGTCAAAGACAGAAATAAATTCTTAGACGCTCTTTGTTTTGCTGATTCTTACAAAGATGTAACCAATTATGTTGGGTTGGTATTGTGATGCTAAAAATGGAAAGACAGACATGGCTTGGTACCATATCTGTAGGTGCCTAAAGATCCTATCAAAGTGACTTTCCTCTATTCTTAATTATCAGGTATCCAAACAGAAATTTAACTTACTAGAGTTGCAGTTGCAGACACAAGTAGTAGAAACATCCCAAATTACTTCACTTGAAAGGAAAAAAGACACATTCATGTTCTTGTTTCATTATATTAAATTCACATCATAAATTGAAGACAGAGACACCTGCTTAAACATTGTGGCCATTCTGCCAACACTTAAATAGAAAATCTACTACTTTTAACCTCGATAATTGCATATATTATAGAAGACCGTAGATTTTTGAACTCTAGGGAAGTTTAAAGGAAGTAAACAAAGGTTTTTCAAATTAAACATAAAGATATATTGAAAAACTTACAAGTATAGTAGTTACCCAACCACCATTTTCTTTCTCTTGGTTCTTTGTCTCACATCTTATGGTGGTAGGTTCACTGAAATTCCATCATGGAGATCCATAAATATACCATCTCTAGAAAAAAAAAATTCAAAATTTTCACATAAAATCTATGATTTGAAGTTGACACTGGATCAAGTTAGCACATATAAAATCAAATATATTATAATGGAAATTGTAAATATAAATGTACCCTCCTCAGCAAAAACAAAGTAATAATTATGGCATGAGCCATAGCTAAGTGAATTGCATTGTATGTAAGAAAGGAATCTAATCTTCATGCAAAATTTTTATGATTACTCATGTAGACAACATTTAAAAGTCAATCTGCTATAATTTCCAATTATTAAGCATCAAATTCAATACATGCTAATCATAGTGTAATGGCTACTTGAGTTACTATAAATAATCATCATGCATTAACCCAGATTGATACATCACATTTTCTCCAAAGAAGGAACTTGGTGAAAATAAAGATTATGCTATTGATGTAGTACATATAGAGATTTAGCATTTCAGGGGGGTAAAATTTAGTTCACCCTTTAATTACTATTTACATATAGAAAAGAAACAATTCATGTTACGAATAAAATTTCATCTTTTTGCTTGGTAGAGGCTAGAGTGGTTGTCAGTTCTTGGCAACAAATGACTTGACTGTGTTCTGTCTTTCACTTTTACTAAGAATTTTACAACTAAAATATTAAACTCACAAGTAACTAATGATGATCACAAGTTCATGAGGAATGTTAGCAATACTCTTTGAAATTCTCTTTTCAGCACTCTATTATCATGTCAACTTCTATGATCACGGGTTCAATTGCCTTGGGAGTCACGCCTAACTTTGGCGCGCCTAATATGGGCGCGAATGAGTGCAATAGATCCGTAAATAGTTTCGAAACAGCTATATATTTATAATTATCTATTAAAATAGTAATTTTTAATTTTTTTTGCTACTCAAATATGCTACTCAAATCCTGGAAAATGTAAATAAATCTTTAAAAAAAACTCAATTTTTCAAGCACAAAAAAACAAATATATTTTTAAGAGTCGACTATAAAGCAAATGTGAATAAATCTAGATTCTCACATTTGCTTTATATCCGAGAATTTGGTAGAGGAAAAAAAAAATTATCCAGGAATATCAATTTTCAGAAATACGATTTTTACATTCAGTTTACGATAATATACGAAAATTAAAAATTTAGAAAAATTCAATTTCCCGGAAATCCTGAAAAATTTCTTGTACCAAACGCCCTAAAGAAAACCCAATGACTCAAGCACCAACAAATACGAATATTTTTTTAACTTAAAATTAAGAAACTTTTGTCTGTATTTTTTTTTTTTAGAAATTGATTATAAAGGTCTTAAACTAATAAAGCATTGATATACGAAAACCTGAATAATACACTTGGATTGTATTATACAGAATCATCTTTTAGTTTAGATCCTCTGCTCCTCGAGTGTTATCAAATTCGTTTGTAGATACCACGTTATTTTCTATTAATTGTAGTGGTATATATTTTTCGAGACATTACTTATTTTTCAACGAATTTAAAGTTTAAAATAGTATTGACTGAGAGAAATGTTTAAAAAAGTTATTTTTAACTTTTTGAGAAGGCTTTAATGTTTTTAAAGTGAACGTAGATAAATTATTTACATCCGTTCTCAAAACGACGTTATTTTGATTTGAAAAATTAAAAAATTATAATTAGAAAAATTATGATAATAAGGAAAAATTATGATAATATATTGATTCGTTTTGGGCTCAATGTAGATAATTTATTTATATTTACTACAGAAAAAACGAACCATTTTCAAAAAATATAAATTTTAAAAAGGATAAATTTAAACATAAAAGAAAAAGAATAAATTGACAATTTACTGTGCCAAAATGTCCTTGACTCACTAACTAAAATAACCGAATGATATTCAGGGATGAGGGGAATAAATTTTCTCATATTTGATTTAACATGATTTTTTTTTTGGTGTGGGATTTAACATGATTTTATTATATAAAAGGGAAAAATATTTCTCCAGTCGATTGGAGATAAAATTAACTCCAGTGAATCCAAAACAATAAATTAGAATTATAAAAATTATAATGATAAAAATTAATATAATCCTAAAATAAACTAGAATTATAAAAACACCTTGATTTTCGTGACAAAATAACGTCGTTTTGGACTTATCAGAAATAATTTATCTCCATTGACCAAGAAATCCTTTACCCTATATAAAAATTGTGTATCTAGTAATCTCTTAAAAAAGTTTAACAAATTTTGATAAGATTTACTTATTAAACGTTTATGAAGAGAGAAATAAATACAATTAAATATGAGATGATCTACTTCTTAATTATAATATTCATTTTTCAATAACTATTACAATAGTTTCAATATATTTTGAAAACTAATTTGACTATTAACTCTAAATAAAAAGCTATACAAATTAATATATTAAAATACTAACTATCTACTCTTTTAATATTCTTATATTTTTGTCCTGTCTTAATTATTTGAGCAAACTTTTTAGTTATCTCAAGCCTTATTACATTTATAAAAGGGTTCGTTTTTTCTGCAGTTACTGCAGATAACTGCAGATAAGTTATCTGCAGTAAGCCCAATACGACGTCATTTTGGACGGAAATCATAGTGTTTTTGTAATTTTAATTTATTTCAGGGTTATAATAGTCTTTATATTTATAATCTTTTAAGATTTCAATACCAAAACGACGTCGTTTTGGGAATAAATGCAGATAACTTATCTGCATTAACCGCAGAAATATTTTTCCCTTTATAAAAACACACAAAACTGCAAAATACAATATCCCTAGAGAGAGGAAATAAAAAGTGCACCATACGTAATAAGCTATAACAATATAACATATCTCCCCTTTTATTTAAGGGTTCGCTTTTTTACTGCAGATAATCTATCTGCAGTAAGCCCAATACGATGTTATTTTAGGGCAGAAATTATGGTATTTTTTAAATTTTAATTTATTTCAGGATTATTATAGTCTTTATAATTATAATTTTCTAATCTTTCAATCCCAAAACGACGTCGTTTTGGAAGTAAATGCAGATAACTTATTTGCGTTAAGTGCAGAAACATTTTTCGATTTATTTAAATATAATCAGTCACACACATTTTAAATTTTAAAAATATCTCTATGTAAATATTCAATATTATTTTTCCTTTATCAGAATCTCTCTCCTATCTCTTAGAAATTCTCCTCTCATTAGGATTTGTTACTCCTCGTTAGGCAAAAAAAATTTAATTATTGTATTTTTATAATTACGTATTTATTGCATTTTCGGGAATAATTACGAATTTATTGCACACTGTCACGCCCAAAATGGGTGTCACATGTGACGCCCCAGTGAGGCGTCTCACCCTAGGGGAAGACGCCCCAATGCGACGTCTTTCATCTGGTGTTGACACGTGTCATACTTTTTTCCAAAAAAAAAAAAAAATAATGATAAAACTTTTGAAAGCCATAACTTTTGACTCGGGTATCCAAATCAGGTAATTCTTTTTTTGATTCCATATAACTTTTCGAGATCTACGCAATGACATCTCATTTGATATATTTTATTTCTCACAAACACAGTTTAAAATTGCCTCCCATATATAGTGTTTGTAGCCTTTTCATAGTAGTCTTTTCATTTGCAAGGATTAGTGGATAAAAAATTGTGATTCGAATTGCATAAATGACAAAAAGGAATTTAAGAAAAAAGGGAATAAAACCGAAACACCAATTCTACGAAATAGTGTAGACTGAGAAAAAGGTTCCTTTTTTAAACCCAGAGAGAGGGGATGGTAAATTCGTAATAGAATTTTTACCGAACTAATCTAGTGTGTCAATGATTGACTCTTCTTATAAATAAAATGAATAGCTATAAGAAAATGAATAAGGCAAATATACAAATTACAAATAATAACGTCATGATTCAAATCTAAACTTAAATGCAAATAGTAACATCATCCTATAATTCAAATGCCGATATGATCCTAGTCAGATTCTAGTCATCCTATAATTCAAATGTAGATATGATTCTAGTTAAATCTTAGTCATTCTATAATTCAAATTGTGATTCGAATTGCATAAATGACAGTGTGCAATAAATTCGTAATTATTCCCGAAATTGCAATAAATGCGTAATTGTTTAATTAAAATGCATTAAATTAATTGTTTTGCCCTCCTTGTTAGGATACTATTTTATCTTATTAGTTTCTCTCCCTTAAATCAGGTATTAGGATTATCTTATCATCAACGTCCTTAACTTTGAATTGAAGTTTGTCATTGAATCTCATGTAAAAGTATAGGGGGGAGAAGATGGAAAAGATCCAAATTAAAAATGCAAATATTATTTTTCTACAAATTTGTGATACTATTAGAGATAAGTGATTCAATCAAGAGCAAACAAGATGAGACCCGTATCCGAATTTTACGCTTTGTAGATGCAATGCAACGATATTTTTTGTTAAAGATAATTAGAGTTTTTAAATAATAAAATATATTTTAATAAAGGAGAATAAGGAAACAAATAGGAGGAGAGAATATTGTTTTCAAAATCAAATCTTCCTTTATTTTGTATTTTCTAAAATAAATAAACCCGGTTTATGTAGTTGCTTGTTCTCCTTTGTAGCGAGAGCTTTTGGTTGCTGAACTTTTAATATAACAGAATTTAATTTTTTTGTATTACTCACATGAACTGAACTTCAATTCAGTGTAAGATAATGTTTTTCACGAAGCCCATTCATGTCATTTCACTTTATTTTTGTTTGTTGAAAATCTTCTAAGACATGTATATTCATCAGATTATAACCTAACTAAGCATGATTTGGATTTAAATAGTGTGAAATGATATTGGTTACAAGGAAAAAATGAGTCAAATGAAAACCAATGCTAAAATATATTTCATTGAGGTCTGTCTCCAAAGGAAAATATTTTATCATTTTATTTCATTCATGAGTTTTGCCTTTCAACCATTGAAGATTAACAGGGTTAAAAGAACAAATTTTTTTTGAAGGAATAGAAAAAAATTAAAAAGGAAGAATATTGATAAATTTTCCATTGTCAATCATGCCATAACTGAGTCAGCTATCTCCTGCACAGTTCCATCATTATCCATAACTTTGTCCTGTCTCACAACTGGGGAAATCAGCATCCATACTGTTGAAAGCAAATAAAATATGAGTTGGAGAAATGGGTGAATTATCAAACTACTAGTTAGTACTAGTAACATGTTTTGATGTTTATATGTACATCTCAATTATAACAGTTGTTTTATTAATAAAAACAAGATCAGGGTCAAAGCCATTGAAATCTAGGAAAATGTTTTTATGTATGCAATAATCATTCACTTACTGTAAATTGTTGCTGCAAACCACTCATTGATAACTTTAACCCATGTACTTGCCCAGCCAACATCAATGCTCCACCTAGTGGTTTGAAATGTGCATGATTTATACAAGAGAAGAGCATATAAGACATAAAAAATCATCATACTTAAAGCACTGAATCATCATGTCATTAATTAGGTTCCTTACTTTCTGGCTGAGTTATTCAGATCCCAACTGATGAATAACATTGCAAAGTACATTGCCCCTAAGGAGAATATCATATGAAAAAATCCATAATTGTAAGGAATATCATCTTCCTGTTCAACTTTGTTTCTGGAAAACTGGAAAAGACAAAAAAATTATTTCAATGAGTGGGGAATTGATAAACATCATTCTGTCACAATAAGGAAGTGGCTTAGATTAAATGATTCCAGTTTGGATATTGAAAAGTTGATGAAAGGAATATGATCTAATCCTTTTGGTTTTCTTATTTAATGAATTTCCCTAGATTTCTTAGTAACTTATAGAAATTTTTTCTTCAACTTTGCATTATGTTTGAGGTCTAATGTTGTCTTGTTATTAGATCAAAGAAAGGATCTTTATAACTCCCTAATGTCCAAAAGAACAGGATTTTGAAGCAATGAGAAAGTTTTCTGAATTTAATTGAGAAGACTCAGAAGAGTGATTCACCTGAAAGCATGTTGAATCAATGCCTGTGGAAAAGGCAGCCATCACAATAGCAAATATGGCAATAAGAAAGCCCTGTTAGGAGAACAGTATATAGCACAAAATCATAGGGTGACTAAAGCACTCATGCATGCAAAGAAACATCCATAGTTTGAGAATATGTATATTGTAATTCTATTTCATAAAATAACAAATAAAAAAATTCCAAAGACAGTGAAGAGTCAAAAAAATGCCTGCATAGTCCTAAATGAAAATCTAACAAGAGCATTGATTAGACTTGCAAGAAAACATATTGAAACCAACTACTGTAAAATGATCAGTTAAAATGTCTAAATCTAATTCTATTTCATTGTTTATCCTTGTAGGTAGTTCTATCCTTTAGAACACTGCATTTAAACATAGATTCAGCAAACAATTGAAGTATAGAAAGTCAAAGACAGAAATAAATTCTTAGACGCTCTTTGTTTTGCTGATTCTTACAAAGATGTAACCAATTATGTTGGGTTGGTATTGTGATGCTAAAAATGGAAAGACAGACATGGCTTGGTACCATATCTGTAGGTGCCTAAAGATCCTATCAAAGTGACTTTCCTCTATTCTTAATTATCAGGTATCCAAACAGAAATTTAACTTACTAGAGTTGCAGTTGCAGACACAAGTAGTAGAAACATGCATCCCAAATTACTTCACTTGAAAGGAAAAAAGACACATTCATGTTCTTGTTTCATTATATTAAATTCACATCATAAATTGAAGACAGAGACACCTGCTTAAACATTGTGGCCATTCTGCCAACACTTAAATAGAAAATCTACTACTTTTAACCTCGATAATTGCATATATTATAGAAGACCGTAGATTTTTGAACTCTAGGGAAGTTTAAAGGAAGTAAACAAAGGTTTTTCAAATTAAACATAAAGATATATTGAAAAACTTACAAGTATAGTAGTTATCCAACCACCATTTTCTTTCTCTTGGTTCTTTGTCTCACATCTTATGGTGGTAGGTTCACTGAAATTCCATCATGGAGATCCATAAATATACCATCTCTAGAAAAAAAAATTCAAAATTTTCACATAAAATCTATGATTTGAAGTTGACACTGGATCAAGTTAGCACATATAAAATCAAATATATTATAATGGAAATTGTAAATATAAATGTACCCTCCTCAGCAAAAACAAAGTAATAATTATGGCATGAGCCATAGCTAAGTGAATTGCATTGTATGTAAGAAAGGAATCTAATCTTCATGCAAAAATTTTATGATTACTCATGTAGACAACATTTAAAAGTCAATCTGCTATAATTTCCAATTATTAAGCATCAAATTCAATACATGCTAATCATAGTGTAATGGCTACTTGAGTTACTATAAATAATCATCATGCATTTAACCCAAATTGATACATCACATTTTCTCCAAAGAAGGAACTTGGTGAAAATAAAGATTATGCTATGGATGTAGTACATATAGAGATTTAGCATTTCAGGGGGGTAAAATTTAGTTCACCCTTTAATTACTATTTACATATAGAAAAGAAACAATTCATGTTACGAATAAAATTTCAT
>NW_026896292.1:0-21549 GCF_033153095.1 Gastrolobium bilobum | reverse complement strand
CTGCCGCCGCCGATCTTGCCCATAGCCTCCATCGCAGCATAATAGAATTACAAAATTTGAGAATAGATGCTGTCTCACAACTCTCATAACCCCAACACCCCTCTTATGTTTGGATGCATTACATTTTAATTGCCAAATGTAAGTCTGGAGATGTTATAGAAATTTTAAAATACCTTTGTGTTTTTCTGACACTCTTATCAAATATCTAAGCAAAAGCTATAAGTCTATTATAATCCAAGCATCTTTGAGAATGAAACTAAAGATTAAAAAGTTGGCAAACAGAATTTAAGTTAATTAGTTATCACAATTAAGCTTTTCGGGTTCAATTACAAAACCCCTTTTAACAGAATTGGAGAAACCAAACTGTTCTTCGCTGGTAAGACCACAAAAGAGATGTTCTGCGATAAAGGTTCACCATCTATATTCAAATATTAATCGAACTAGAACCGCGATAATTGATCTGCTCAAAAAATCGAATATGGTAAAAATCGAACCCTATCTCGTGTATTCGGCGAAGCTCTCCGCGGGATGCAGCGGCGGCGGCGGGACAGAGGTTATGGGCAGCGGCGTCATCGCGACGGAGGCTATGGGCAAGATCAGCGGCGGCAGAGTGTATGTGAGAGAGAGAAGGGAAGAGAGAGAAGCGAAGACGGAGGGGCTTTTAAGAATTCAATGAGGACCATCGGATCGCTACTACCAATCTAAAGGTGAGATTGATTGGTAGTAACATTGGTTGTAACTTTATATATATATATATATATATATATATATATATATATATATACACACACTGTAAAAAGACTTATTATTACCTATATATAATTATCAATTTTAAATGGTAATTTTTTTTAAATATTTAGTCTCTTTAATTTTATAAGTTATATAGCTAATTTATTCTCAACCCAAGCCTGTCTCATTTTTTTCATAATTAAAATAAAAAAATTTAGAAAAAAAGTAAAATATATATTTCTCAGCTATCCCATCCACACGCAATTATTATTTTTATAAATACACATTAGGTAATGAAAACTGTAATAAATTTGAAGCTAATATAAATCAGTATATATAACTATGAATAATTAATTTAATTAGTAGCTAAATAACTATAAAAAAAATCTATAGAAATATTGATTGTAATATTAAATATTTATGGGAAGAATGAAGAAAGAGGAAATAAAAGATTCGCCGAGATAATAAAACGGAGGTAAGGCAAGCCTATATATATATTTGCAGTAACAATCAAACAAGCACAAGGCAGAATAATAACTACTGGAACGGTCAATATTCATCTTGCTCTTTATGGTATCTAAGGAGACAATGGCACTGGTGAATGATGATAACAATGATGATATAGGAGACATGTTTCCGATAGGATTGCGTGTTCTTGCTGTTGATAACGATCGAGAAAGCCTTTTCAGTTTAGAGACTATGCTCCGAAGTTGTCAATACCAAGGTGTGTTCTTTATGCTCTCTCTTTTTCTTCTCTGTTTCTTTTCTTTTCTTCTCTTTTCTATTTTTACAAAAAAATTGAAGATTTTGCTTTTGGATTGTGTGCTGTTGTTTCTTGCTTTCAAGATTGAGTATATATATGGCTTGTCAATACCACGGTCCAGTTGAGTTTTGCTAGTCTTTTTATTGCTTTTCTTTATTCCAATATAAATATAAATA
Organism: Gastrolobium bilobum; assembly: GCF_033153095.1. Taxonomy (NCBI): domain Eukaryota; kingdom Viridiplantae; phylum Streptophyta; class Magnoliopsida; order Fabales; family Fabaceae; genus Gastrolobium; species Gastrolobium bilobum. The sequence continues at coordinate 19,881 of NW_026896292.1, read as the reverse complement.
TATCTTGCTTTCTTTATCTTTATTATTCTGGCAATATTGAGAGTGCTGATTGTGTTCTTTCCTTTTCTTTTATCTTGAAATTATTTAGGATGTGGGTTTTCTTTTTCTTTTTTATGGACAGGATGTAGGTTTTTTTTTTTGTGTGCTTCTGTATCTTTCAACCCAAACATCATATCACTGGAATAATAACAATTTTTTTTTTTTTTGTAAATTTTAATTTTCAGATTGAGTTCGTCAGTTTTTTAAGTTAGTGTTTCATCTAACAAAAGAAACATAGGATATTTGTTTTTTTAAGTTCTGGAAATATATATAATTCTATATATATATATATATATTTTATTTCTATATTTTTCTGACAATATTTAGATGTGGGTTTTCGATTGGAATAAAAAAGATTTTTTTTTCTTATAAATTTAAATTTGTCCAGTTGATTGTGTCAGTTTTTTTCTGTTTGGTTTCTTATGTAAAAAATCTTTTATTTCTTTAACTAACACTTGTATACTCCTGTATATATTTGTGTGAAATTATTATCACTGATATTTAATCATTTTCCTGTCAAATATTTTATTTTTTGTACATTATATCTAGTAACTGCTACTATTAATCAATATAATTATTTATAATTTTTATCCTAATTCTTTAGTGTTGGTTTTGAAACATTGTGTTACCACGGTCTGCACTTTCTGTTGTGCTTTACTTTTCTTTTCTTTACTTTTTCAGTTTCGTGAAAAATTGAAAGTAATGAGGATGTGGCCTTTTTATTGTATACTTATATTGTGTGTGACACGTTGTGTTCAATTAAATTATTGGCTTCAAATGCAGGATGTACCTACTTTCCTATGAATGGAAATCATCTAATGAAATCGTCTACTTCCCTATAAAAAAAGTTCAGTATCCTCCCACAAAGTGGTGAATTAGCAATAAAAGAAGAAATAGCAAGTCAATCTTCAAAAATTTCATCGCAATAAAAATGAGAAATATTTATACCAAACTTACAAAAATAAAAAAGGGCAGGAGAAGTAAAAAAAAAAGCAGGGTCATTTGTCTGCTTGGCTAGTCAAACATGGACTAGTTCATAGATCTTTGGGTTTCGATTACCGCGGAATAGAAACCTTACAAATAAAGCCCGAAGATTGGCATTCCATTGCTGTCATTTTGTATGTATATGGTTACAATTATCTACGTTCTCAATGTGCCTATGATGTATCACCGGGAGGACTGTTAGCTAGTGTGTATCATCTTACAAGAATAGAGTATGCCATAGATCAACCAGAAGAGGTATGTATAAAAATATTTGTCCCGAGGAAAAACCCCAGAATTTCTTCTATTTTTTGGGTTTGGAAAAGTGCGGATTTTCAAGAAAGGGAATCTTATGATATGTTGGGAATCTTTTATGATAATCATCCGTGTCTGAAACGTATTTTAATGCCAGAAAGTTGGATAGGATGGCCGTTGCGTAAAGATTATATTACCCCTAATTTTTATGAAATACAAGATGCTCATTAAATGTAAATGAGAAAAATAAAAATAAACTAGCCGGATTATATTTATAATTTACCTGAGATGAATTTAGACTATTCAAACCCCGGAATTCCCTAGATTAGACTTTTTTGTCTTTCAACCAACAAATCTAACCATTTGAATATTCTTGAAAAAGTATTAATCTTCTTTCTTGCAGCGGAGAAAAAAAGGCAACCAAAATCGAATAATTCATTTTTTATATACAGAATATACCTAGAACATACACCTACTCTGTACTCATTTAGAAAGAGTATATCTCTAGACACCTAGATGAAAAAATATATAGCATGATATAAACCACTAATATAAAAATAAATATGTATCTATTCCCTAAATTTATATTTTTTCAAATAAATATTGGGAATAGATACTCATACAAACAAATTATGTGCCAGGAACCAGATTTGAACTGGTGACACTAGGATTTTCAGTCCTCTGCTCTACCAGCTGAGCTATCCCGACCATTCTTGACGCATCATACTCATTTTATTATTTTATTAGATTACTTTAATCTATGTCAACTAAAAAAACACGAAAAAAGAAGACTTTGTAAGTTTTAATAGAATTATAGTAATTCTTATGTATTGTTAATCATTTATATGAGGACTCCTTGCTTAAAGATAAGATGTTTATTTGTACATTTCTCATATAGAAATATAGAAAACGAATTCTACATCTATCATATATATTTAATTCCATATTCCAAACATATTTCACATATTCCAAGACTTGTGATTGTGATAAGAAAAATAAAAACTCCACTCAGATCCAAATAGACTGAAAAGATGTTATTTGAGCAATAATGAAGAATTTTTTTTTAGGATTTTCAAAAAACCGAAAACCATTTGAATCCAAACCAAAAATTGGATTGGATCGGATTTGAAAAAAGTCCAAACCGAATGGATGATTATGTGATCAAATCGAAGGGATTGAATCAGATGATTTTTGCTTCCAAAACCGATCCAATTCAGACCGCGGACACTGCTAATATTGAGGGTGTGGCTTTTTGGTTGTGTTCTTTCCTTTTCTTTTTTCTTGAAAATATTTAGGATGTGGGTTTTCTTTTTCTTTTTTATGGACAGGATGTGGGTTTTTTATTGTGTGCTTTTGTTTCTTTCGACCCAGACATCATATCACTGGAATAATAACAATTTATTTTTATTTTTTTGTAAATTTGAATTTTTCAGATTGAGTTCGTCCTTTTTTAAGTTAGTGTTTCATCTAACAAAAGAAACATAGAAAATTTGTTTTTTTAAGTTCTGGAAATATATATAATAGGTAGGTTATACTTACAATCTTTTTTTTACAACCTCTTACAACCATATCTTAACACCATTTATTTCCGTCAATCAACGATTATAATTTTTGCAAATTAAACTCATTAATTAAATATTAATTAATAATAAATGATAACCGTTGATTGACGGAAATCAACTGTGTTAAGATATGGTTGTAAGAAGTTGTAAAAAAAAGGTTGTAAGTATAACCTTCCTCTAATTCTATATATATATATATATATATATATATATATATATATATATATATATATATATATATCTTTTAATTATATATATATATATATTATATATATATATATATCTTTTAATTTCTATATTTTTCTGACAATATTTAGATGTGGGTTTTCGATTGGAATAAAAAAGATTTTTTTGTCTTATAAATTTAAATTTGTCCAGTTGATTGTGTCAGTTTTTTCTGTTTGGTTTCTTATGTAAAAAATCTTTTATTTCTTTAACTAACACTTGTATACTCCTGTATATATTTGTGTGAAATTATTATCACAGATATTTAATCATTTTCCCGTCAAATATTTTATTTTTTGTACATTATATCTAGTAACTGCTACTATTAATCAATATAATTATTTATAATTTTTATCCTAATTCTTTAGTGTTGGTTTTGAAACATTGTGTTACCATGGTCTGCACCTTCTGTTGTGCTTTACTTTTCTTTTCTTTACTTTTTCAGTTTCCTGAAAAATTGAAAATAATGAGGATGTGGCCTTTTTATTGTATACTTTTGTATTTTTTGGTCTAGACGTATTATTTTTGGAATTATATCATTTTTTCCATCTTTTTAATAAATTAAATTTGTCAAGTTGATTCTTTTAGTTTCTTAACAAATCTTTTATTGATTTCTTTGTTACTCAATTATCAATGAAGTTGAGCCATTTTCCTGTCTAATATCTTCTTTTTTTACATTATGTCCTGTCAATGTTACTATTAATTAATAAAATTATTTTAAATTTTTATCATTCTTTGATATTGTTTGTGACACGTTGTGTTCAATTAAATTATTGGCTTCAAATGCAGGATGTAACTACTTTCCTATGAATGGAAATCATCTAATGAAATTTTTATAGGTTTTGTGTTATGCTTGTATTTGTGATATTTCATTTTGTTCACAGAGAATAATGTTTTTTGTAATTATGGACTTTGTAGTAACAACGTCTACAGATGCAACGACAGTACTGAGGATGTTGAGAGAAAACAAGTTTGACCTTGTGATCAGTGAACTACACATGCCTGAAATTGAAGGACTTAAGCTGCTTAAGCTCATGCAACCTATGGACATACCTGTTATATGTATGTGATAATTTTATATGTAATCTTCTACTGTTCTTATTTTTTATATTTATTTTCAATTATTGCGATTTTGATTTTATGGTTCTATATAATTTAAGGGATATTTTTTTCTCCTTTTAAAGAAAAACAAAATCCCATTCCTGCACTCACAAAATGTTGTAGGGTCCATAAGTTTAAAAAAGTCCAAAAAATAAAAATAAGAAAGCTCGAGATTAGATGGGTCTGTAGGAAAGTGTTGATTTCATCTGCAACAACAGAAGAAAATCAACACCCATAATTTAATTACATTTTGTTTACTTCATCACTGTCAATTATTTATGGGATTTTGGGTCTTTTTTTGTAGAGCGAAAAACAAATTGTTATGGTGGTTTTGCTTTTCATTTTGATTTTGGGTGAGATTCATAATTGATTAATAAATATGAAACTTAGATGTGCGAGTTAAAAGTGAACTTAGAAAGATTTTCTCAGGGTATTATAATTTGGGGATTCATTTTGTTGTTTGATGATCCTTTGACGTTATTAAATTTTTTATTTCAGTGTTCTCCATTGATTATGACAGAAAGTTGGCGATGGAAGCAGTTACTCTGGGAGCATGTGATTATTTGCAGAAACCAATTAGAATGGAAGAGCTGCAGAATATTTGGCAGCATGTATTCAAAAAGAAGATTAATTCTAAGAAGCAGGAAGAAAATGAGGATGACGACTATAAAGAGCTTGGTCATAACAAGGAGCACCAAGCAATCCAAAAGAAGCATCGGGTTATTTGGACGGAGGAGCTGCACCAAAGTTTTTTGGCCGCTGTTAATCAGTTAGGAGGTGTTGACAGTAAGTTATTCACTCTCTCACAATGCAAAACAGTTGTTATCTTAATTGATATCAATTGCTACAAGAGGTCAAACAATTGATGTTTCTACTTTATTTTAGCAATTCTTTTATTGAATATTTGAGTAGCTAATAGCAATCCAATGCTAAAAAGATCATGACATGAAAATTTTGTTCAACATTATTTTGAATACTTTTTCTAGTACTCTTCTTTATCATAAATGCCACTGGAGTAAATACCATGCCATTATAATTAAGTCTTAACGCAGTGTCATGAGTTTTCTGTTACTGAATTGTATTATTTTGATTGAAGAGGCTGTAACTAAACAAATTCTTCAAGTGATGAAGGTTGAGGAGCTTACTAGGGCGAATGTGGCCAGCCATCTTCAGGTGTGTTTTTCTTTTCCTTTCTGCTTTAATTTCATAAAACCAAAGTTTTGTCATTCACATAACTTTATTTGGTTTTGCAATTGCTGCAGAAGTATAGAAAAAGTCTGAACAAAATCAGCTCTAAGCCAACTCAACAAGTTAATAACGTCAGTGCTTTTAGATCGTCTTCACCTGGTGGGATGATTAGAAGATTGGACACTCCTGCTGTTGTGCCAGAGTTGCCTTCTTCTGCAACTCTTCAATTGGATCATGCACAGAACTTAAACAACTCAACCAATGATCAACGTAATTTCCAATCAGCCTTAGTTTATGATAATCAAAATAGTTTACTGGGATTGCCAATGTTTGGGGAGCTTGACCAACTGCTTTGGAATGACATGAGTTTTGCCACCTTGCAAGGAGGGAATCTGAGTAGGAATGAGGGTGTTGAACCTTTTAGGCAGGCTATAAGGCCTCCTAATATATATGACATGAGTTTTGCACCCTTGCAAGGAAGGAATCTGAGTAGTGTTACAAATGCTCCTGGGCAAACGAGTAATAATGTGCCTTTTCAGAGGTTGGATGACCAAAGACAGGATGGCAGTCATCCTTAACATCATATTGGTAGCTAATAGACTCACTGGTTCCCTTGAATGGTGCTGTTTAATTCAAAAGTTCGTAGTCCAATGAACTCAATCTTTTAACTGAAACTTGAACTTCGATTCTGACTTTGATTTTTATGGTCCTATACAAATGTTTGACTTGGATTCTTTTGTTTTTTAAGTAGTTGATAATTTCATTTAAGTGTAATTTTCAAGATCATAGCTGTTAATTCACACATTTTCTCCAAAAGCATAGAATTATTTTATGAGGGATGTTATATTTCTGCTTGCTTCTTAAAAAATCTGTCCTGAAAATTTCGAAGGTTAACGGTTAACATAGTTTCTTTTTGGCGCTACATTCCTACCGTGGAAGTAATGACTCTCATGAATCATATATGAATGATGTATTTCATTATTTTTATCATGTATTATAATATCTTTAGTATTCCAGAAAGATGTCCAGCTAGAGGAGTAAGTTTTCATTCTTGCATTAAGTTGGAAAGATCATGGTTATTAAATCTTAATTAATCAAACATATTCATTCTAGAATTGAATGTCACGAGTTCAATGGCTATATATCTTTTGCAATCTATGCCCGTCTCACATACATTAATTATGGCAATATACAAATGTATACATCTATATATTTATTTGTGTATTTATCATCATTGTAATCCCCCGTGTTGACCCAAATTGCTACACGTTATGGTCATCGAACATACAATAAAAGTATACGATTTTTAAGGACCGAAGACCATCCTAAGCAAAGTAATTCCACCAGTAAAACTTATAAATATTTAATAATGTAACAGCAATTGTAAATTGGGAGTAGCTAAAACTGAACATCGAGACAAAGAAGTTTTAGCTTAAAAGTGAAGTTCCAACCCTTGGATTAACTCTAGACAGCCAAAAATAATTTATAGTAATCATACACTCGATAGTATTATATCTATTTATTTAAATAAGGATTTTTCTTTGTAATTAGTACCTGTATAATTGTAATTAGTTTGTTATTAGTTTGTTAATTCTGTTTGCTGAGCTAGCACTTTTAGTTAGTAGATTAGTTTCGTGTCATTTTCTCCTTTCTGCAACTTATATAAGTTGATGTACCAAGACTCAATGTAATCTATCGATTCAGTTTTCTTCTGTAATGAAATCAACTCAATTCTTCCATTCTGATATGGTATCAGAGCTTCATTTGGAGCTCTGATATTCGCCAATTTCCTTCTGTGTTCTTTCTATTGTGATTCTTCTTCAAGATTTTTCATTGAGCCTTTTCTGATAGCTAGAGATAAACGATCATGGCGAATCAGAGCTCACCTAAAGTTGATGTCCAACCTATGGATGAAGAAAATACCTCAGACACCACGCATGCAGCTGCAAGCACTAACGCAGCACATGCATCAGAGAATTTCTCAGATCCAGGTAGTGCTTACTACCTCCATCCGAATGAAAATCTGTCTCTTGTGTTAGTATCCACGCTTATGAATGGAAAGAACTACCATGGATGGGCCAGAGCCATGACCATGGCGGTGATCTCCAAGAATAAGCTTCAGTTCGTTAGTGGTTCCATCTCTGTTCCAGATCTGACAGATCGAAGCTACGCTGCTTGGGAGAGATGCAATTACATGGTTCTTTCATGGTTGCATCGTTCCATTACTGATTCTATCTCACAATCGATCTTGTGGATGGATCGAGCTGTGGATGTATGGAAAGACCTTAAGGAAAGGTTTTCTCAGTCTGACATTTTTAGAATTTCTGATTTGCATGATGAAATATTCTGTCTGCATCAAGGAGAGAATTTTGTTTCGGATTTCTATACACAACTCAAGATCCTATAGGATGAGTTGGAGTCTTTATAGCCAACACCTACTTGTAAATGTGTTAGGCCTTGCTGTTCAATTTCTTCTCAAGTGAGAGGCATTAGAGATAGAGATTATTCTATTAGATTTCTAAAGGAACTTAATGAGCAATTCTCTCATGTAAGATCCCAAATCATGTTAATGGACCCTCTGCCTTCTATAAACCACGTGTTTTCCTTAATTACTCAGCAAGAAAGGCTGATGCATTTGGATAATGTGATGCCTAGTATTACAGATGGAAATTCGAAGGTGTTCTTTAATTCAGCAGAACAATAATCAGGACGTGGACGTTTTTACACTCGAGGCATAGGACGTGGTTACAATAGAGGACATATAAGAGCTTTTATTCCTCGATTATGCACTCATTGTGGCAAGACAAGCCACACTGTGGATACATGCTTTGAGCTGGATACAGAGTTAAAGGGGGTCATAAGGCAAACATTGCGAGCACTGATAATCTGAAGAAATGCATTCATATGCTGATCATAACAATGTGGCTTATCTTCAAGGCAATACAGAGAACTTTACTAAGGACCAGTATAATGCTATTCTGGAAATGATACAGCAATCCATGAAGCACCAGCGTATGCAACAACAGCAAATGGAAACTTCCCATGCCAGTAACCTTGTACAAACCAAGGCTCTCAACGCTGAAACCAAATGAAACCTGGAGTTGAATTTTTTAAAATGTCAAAGGAGGATTTGCTGCCCTTTGTCATAAAAGGAACATGGGAAGCTATGGAAGAGTGCCACAGATTAGGTTTAGCCAAGTCTCTTGGTGTCAACAACTTTGGCATCAAAAAGCTCAACCAGCTCTTAGAAAATGCTATTATCCTTCCTGCAGTCAATCAGGTATGAAAATTTAGCAAAGGAAGCTTGATTTTGACACAATGATGAACACTTGTTGGTGCTCCCATTCAATTGGTTTTAGGTGGAAATGAGCCCATCATGGCAGCAGGGGAGCCTTAGAGAATTCTGCAAGCAGGAAGGAATCCATGTGAGTGCATGGTCACCACTAGGAGCTTACAAAACTTTGTGGGGTACAAATGCAGTGATGGAGAACCCAATCCTTACGAAAATCGCTCGAACAAGACAGAAGAGCTTGGCTCAGGTGCTCTTACCATCATTGTCTTAAACTACCCTGCATTATATAACTTTAGTAACCATGAAGTTTTAAACTTTTTGTTAAAGGAGTAAACCAATAGGTCCATTTCTTTTTAGTAAATAGATTTCTTTGCATATTTTCTTGTTTGATGAGAAAATGATTTTTTCTCGTCATTCCACAAAGCAACAGTTCAAATTGAGAGTGTTATGGACCCCTCCTGGTCAGGTTGTCCAATGCTTCACTTATTAACATAAGACAAAACAGTAATCCCAATCGTATTTACGCATTAAATGTATCATATCACCAAAAATGATGATCCTAGTACCAAACACGGCAACCCCAGTCTCAGAATGTCCCCTATTACGAGGATTCATCACACACTCTATTCCAGTGTATAAGACACCTCACATACGCATGCAAAGGGTTGAAGACTCTCTTATATAGAGGTGGACCATAAGGTGGGGGGCGACACATGAATTGAACAATTTGGTGTGAAGAATTGAGAACTCTTTAGGACCTACGTTTCTTAGTCTTGGAGAGTGAGTCTCGGTCATTTTCCTTAGTGTTTAGCTTGTTATTTTCTGCATATTTCACTGTTAGGGTGTCTTGTGATTTTTACTATCACAAGTGTTTTTCTTAGTTGTGTCTGTAATTGAAGGAAATAATCTTTGTTTTGTCCGATCCTTTTAGGCCCAATAAGTTGGGCTCAATATGAAGAACTCACTTCTAGAACCTTCTAGAGGGCACCTTATCATGAGCCACAGAGACTCATCGTTGGGGATTCCTCTTTCGCTGCATTGCTGCCCATTGTACACTGGCAATGGGTGCAGCATGCCTGGTCTCAAAGACAAGGCTTGGCTAGGTGGTACAACTTTCCTCATCCTCTCTTCCATGCTTGAGAGTGGCCTCTCCTCTCTGTATACTCCCTTCTCCTATTGAAGGGGCATCTTCTAATCTATTCTTCTTCTTATGAGCTGTTATTCTGCAAAATAGTAGAGCCACCATAGCCATTTAGGCATTTACACATTCCCTTTTTTTCGCATACAACACATGGGAAGCTCCAACATAGCCTTGGTTCATACCATGGTTACTAAGAATATCCCTAGATTGATATATTATACCCTTTGGGGGATACATCTTTGGGTCTACAAACACCAACAGTTCAGTCTCCATTTTCAGTTTAATTCAATATGAAATTACTGATAACATCAAACACTCACTCTAGTAGTCTTCCCTTTTTCCTCCTCATGCAGCTCATCCTCAAAAACACTGATACTTATCCTCTACAAAGGCACTAATATTTCATATCTGAATCCTTAAGTTGTTAAGTAAAGCAACAGGCAACTTCATCATTAGTTGCACACTTGGGCTTAGCCTCTATGAAGTATACGTAGGAACAGGGAGAAACAAGTTGCCAAGTACATATTGAAGTGTAACATTTCTTAATTTCAAATATTTTCAACCATTTAATAATAATAAAACATTGTGATTTAATAAAAAATAAAATAGTATGATATCTAACCTTTTTTATGTGGACATAATTTCTCATTTTGATAACCAGGTGGTTCATATACAAATTACACAATTATGTTCATCAAGGGCAATATCGTTGTCATACAGGTAGCACTAAGATGGATATACGAGCAAGGGGCAAGTGCCATTGTGAAAAGCTTCAACAAGGAGAGGATGAAACAAAACCTTGAAATATTTGATTGGGAACTGGGCCAGGATGAATCACAGAAAATCAGCCAAATTCCATAGCGTAGGATGTTTTCAGGAGAACAATTTGTATCCAAAAATGGGCCCTTCAAGTCCTTGGAAGAACTGTGGGATGGAGACCCCTGAAATCATTCCCTGTAGCATAAAAATGTCATCCAAATATATGTTTGTGTATAACTCCATACCCATGGAGTGGATTTATCAATGCTGCCAACCCATTTAATGGGATAAGATTTGGTTATTAACTTGTTATGGTTGTTTTGTTGTATTGTTAGTAACTTTTCCTTAACGTAAGTAACTAGGATCTATCCATCAAAATATTCAAAGTGGTGGAGATTAGTCTCTAATAAAAACTCACTTTATTCTGTCCTACTCTTGATAATTTAAGGGCCCGTTTGGTGCAGCAGATAAGACCAGTAGGATAGGATAGTTTATCATATCCTATCTTTATCATATGTTCGGTGATCCTAAAGGATAGGATAATTTTATCAGGTTCACTCATTTTATCCTATTGACAAGCTATCTTGTGGGGGACCATGGGTTACAATTGGAACAGATAGGATAAGAAAAAAAAATTCTTTTATTTCAAAATTGTCACATTCTTCTTCTTCTACCCTCTTCCGTTTGCTTCGCTTTACATTGGCATTATAGACAAAGTCAAGGCCGGCATTTTTGGGCAAGGAGGACGCCACCAACAACTTCGCCAAGGACACTACATCGCCGGCAAAGAGATCGTAGATCTGTGCTTATATGGGAGTTGGTGTTGGACAGAAGCAAGATAAGCGTTTTGTTGTGCTGTCTTCTGCGCCTCCGGTGCCCACCACCCTTTCCACTGCGGCGGTGGGAGTGCCAATCGGATCTGCGGTGGTTGGTGGTGAATACCAAAACTGTATTATCTCCGATTGGTTGGAACCTGTTCTAAAAATTTTACATTGGATTATCATTTAATTTGTATCATATTATTTGGTTTGATTATAAGTCTGGGTTTGTGGAACCTGTTTGTTAAAATGATTCAACCATATTTTCATGTATTTTAGATATTTTGAATAATTAAAAATAGAATTTTACATCATGCTCATCACAGAAAAGGTTATCTTCCAAAGCCTTTGCTCTGATAAAACTTCTGATAGAAACGAGGGATCAACATCCAGTTGCAGAATCAGTTGTATTTTCACAATTTCGCAAGATGTTATTATTCCTGGAAGTGCCTCTGAAAGCAGCTGGTTTCAAAATTCTGCATCTTGATGGGACAATGAATGCTACACATAGGGCTAAAAAAAATTTAAAAAAAAAAACTAAAAAAAATTTAAAAAAAAAAAACTAAAAAAAAGTATATAAAATTATGCAGGTATTTTTGTCTATTTTAATCATATCCTGACACTATCTGATCCACTTCAAACTTATGATAGGATAATATAATCCTATCATACTACTAATTCAGTGCATATCAAACACAGGATATGATATGTGCTTATCCTGCCCATATCCTATCCTATTCTTATCCAACCCTCCTATCCTATCTGTCATTATCCTATCATGTCCACCAAACGAGCCCTAAAGGTACACCATATCTTGTGATATGCAAGTCTATTTATAGATGGGGGTGTATCCTCTAATGTATTATTTCACATAATCATGTCACCTAGTAAGATCCTAAAAGTGAATGAATGGTGATAAGGGAATGAAGAGAAAAAAATATTAGAATATGAATTTATAAAATCATCACTTAGGTATTTCTCTTCCGAAAGGAGCTGCCATAGTTTTGCAGCAAGGGCTTGTAGTTTTATTTTAGGGAAGAAGTGTGAGTTTCTGTCAGTGAGGTTTTGTATCAAATAGATTGTGAGCAATGAAACAAATATCACAAAAAAACAGTTGTTGGCTTCGATCATCCAAGCTCTAGGTTCCATCCCACATGATCATGATAATTGCTCAAAGTAAATAACACTGTAATATCATGTATAGATGTTTCATCAAGTGAATTATCAAATGAAATTAACCCAAATCAAGAATTCATTCATATTAATATAGAACCATCAAAATCAAAATCAGCATCATACACAAGTTTAAATAAAAGAACAGAATGAATAGCAATCCTAAAATTCATCAAACATAAAAAAACTATGTTACCGTTTGCAAGGTCAAATATAAACCACCGCTTAAAAAAAAAAAAAAAACCCTTTCTGATCTTTCACTTAAAAAGCAATATAAAACATACTTATGTGGTGCGTGTAAACAAAAAAAAAACAATAATGAAAAAATAAGTTTGTGAATAAATAGTTATACTTAATATTTTTGTTTGAAAATTACATTATATGTTAACTTTTAAGACATTTTAAGGGTTTAAAATTTATTGTTTATCTACGTATAAAAATATGTGAGATCTTTAGGGTTGGTATATGTAACATCCCCGTCTCGAGCCGGTTCAATTAACATACATATGATAAAACAGAAAACAGCGGAAGACTTAACTTACGAAAATACGAGTTAACTTTTTCTTTTTCTACTTTAATTCTTACTCGGGGTAAACGAAAATCGGACAGAGTTTCCTCTATAAATCGGACAACCGAGGATTTTCCAATCCCTCTCAGAAACATTTCCTGATAAACAGTTTATACAGCATAGTAATCCAGAAGTACCAGTCATGCAGATACAATCAGATACCCATCCATGGGCGCATGCAAAATATGGCTCCGTGCCACTATCCTAATCAACATGCAATTCAATACGAAATCATAAACTGAATAATACATCATCATATGACGTGCCTGAATACCCAAATGTACATGCATCCAAGTGACAGACATGTACAAAACATATACAGGCCATATACAAAATAAAGGATCAATATCGTGATCCATCAAATGCGGAAATACTAAAAGACATTAAACACTCCAAAAGGTAGTAGCCTACAGCCACTCAAAATCCGATCTGTCAACTGCCTCAGCCACGTGTCGTGTCCCTGCCTAGTGAGGACTCACCGAGAATCTAGGCACCTGAAAATATGTCCCTAAAGAGGGGTGAGATTACAAATCTCAATAAGCTCCAGGTTTATAGAGAATTCTCCATACCCCTGGCTCACTCCTGCATGAAAGTCAGATACGGAGTATACAAATACAACATATAACAGATATCATAACAGAACAGAGCATATATCCATATCATATCAGAGATGTGCGCCGTCATTCCCAAGGGAGGACCCCAAGCGGAAATCAACGCACGTGTTCCCGAGGGAGGACCCCAAAGCGGAACCAGACATATCAGAGGCGTACACCATCAGTCCCGAGGGAGGACCCCAAAGCGGACATCCGGGTACTATACAATCAATGGCCAGAGATTGTTACAGAAATCATATTACAGAAGTCATATCAGAGCAAAACATATCATGTTATCAAATAACTCTATATGAATGCATCTATACAAAGCATCTAAATCACAGTCATACAGTCCAACCATAGTTCACTAACCATGGTGGAGCACTCAAGCAGGAAAAGACTCCTTAAACATAGAGCTTACCTCTTGAAGCTTTACCAATACGCTTACTTGTGGAACAAGTTACTTTTATCGCTTCAAGAGATTTCCGATCCTTCTCAATCCCTAGGCACACCTAGAGAATAATTTACAATGCATCAATAAAATGATGCAATACCATGATTATTTCATAAGCATACATTTTATCGCTTATTTTCCTTTCTTTATGTTTTTGCCAATTCTATGCCAATACACAAGTCTAGACCTCTATACACCCGTTGGCGTTCTTTAATTTAATCAAGCATTTACTTAAGAATTTTTCACATAAATCATGCTATTTTTCTTTAAAAGTCGCGGGCATACCCTTAGGGACTCAAGGTATTTTTCAACCATTTGTCAAAGCATTTCACTTCTTAGCTCATCCATTGGTATATTAAAATGCAACACATTTTATTAGAATAAAATGTAACCAATATATATATATACCCCTAAACATCCTATAGTTCGAAACATAGAGCAAGTATTTGTAGGATTTTTTCTAACTTTGGCATTTCCACCAATTCATCCATTTACACTACATTCCAACATATTTTACCTTTTCAAACATACAATAAAAATTTGCATGATGAACCCTATATAACCCATGAAGGCCGAAACCTAGCGGGAAAATACAATAGGGCTTTTCAATTATCTTATCACATGTGGATACTTACTCAACACTATAACTTCCTAAATAACAATAATCCATCATAATTTTCACATTCTATACTACTTTATTTCCTACCCAACCATGCTCATGACTTTCAAAACATTATTCACACTAATAAAGCCATAAGGTTAGAGTTTTGTTACCTCCAATGAACTACCCAAAGCCTAGAAGGCCTTCACCAAGCAAAGCTCCACCAAAAATGTCATTTCTCATCCTTGATGAATAGTAGCTCGAAAATGGGGGAAGGAAAAACTCCTCACACACTCAACTATAGCTCAAATTGATTGGTGGAATGGATTCATTGAGTGGTTTCCAATCAATTTCATGTGGTGGGTCTTTGAATTTGGAGAATGGATGATTAAGAAATCAAAGAAAGGAAATTTGGAACCCTAGCCCCTTCTCCTCCAAGTGCAGCTCGGCCATGCATGAGAGAGAAGAAGAAAATCTGAAATGAATAGTGTTTCATTTAAGTGACAAGGCTATATAGGCACATGTGGCCCCTTTCATCGGATGTTTTTCTATCGCGTATTTTAACTTAAATTGACCCGGAACTAACTTCAAGCTAGGAACATATTTTTATTTTTCTAAAATCATTTACATAAATTTTTATTTGTTACAAAACAATATTCATAATTCACAGTATGGTTTCTGCACCGTTTTTGACGAAATGCACTGTGAATCACTAACTGTACTTTATTTACTTTCGAAACTTAACACTTATAAACTTATCATTTTCTTGGGCCTATATTGACTTGCTTGGCATATATTGGACTTTCTTATTCTTATTTCATCAATTATTTATTTCTGGACTCTACCGGTTGCTTAAACAGCAGTACAAAATACCCGGTAGAAACACTATTCACGAGATTTTCACGGAAAGTGCCAAACTATACAATTTTTCGTTCTGAACTCATATTTGTCGTCAGAATTATCAAATTATGCCTCTAAAATTATTTTGCTCTTTTTAAGCTCTACCGGTTAATTCACAAAACTGTAAATTCTTCGGCAGAACGCACTGTTCATAACATAGTCATGATTACAGTCAAAATACTCGGAATCACACACTAAATCTAATTATGGCATTTAAATCCTTAAATTAAATCTCTAATTAAGATTTACCATTTAGGGTCATTATATTCACCCCACCTTTTAAGGATTTTGCCCACAAAATTAAATACGAAATATTACACATACCTGACGTCAAACTCAGGATACCGCTGGAGAATTTCATTCTCCCGCTCCCAAGTGGCGTCCTCAGGAGTCAATCCTTCCCATTGTACCTTGATCATGGGAATAGTCCTGTTTCTCAACACTTTTTCATCACGTGCTAGAACCTTAAACGGTCCCACAACAAACTTCAAGTCTTTTCTTACTTCGATATTGTCCGGCTGTACAATGTGGGATTCATCCGGCACGTATTTTCGAAGTTGACTGATGTGAAAAACACTATGCAAATTTGACAGATGTGGAGGTAAGGCAAGCTGATAAGCCACAGGTCCGACCCTTTTCATAATCTGGTAGGGCCCAATGAACCTAGGACTCAACTTCCTCACTCCTAGAGCACGCCCAACACCCGTAGTCGGAGACAAACGGATAAATACATGATCCCCTTCTGAAAATTCAAGGGGTCTATGCTTTGCATCATAATAACTCTTTTGGCGACTCTGTGCTTTCTTCAATCGATCCTTAATCATCATAATTTGATCGGTAGTCTCTTGGACCATATCAGGCCCAAATAACTGCCTCTCTCCAATTTCTGACCAACAAGTAGGCGCCCTGCACCTACGGCCATACAAAGCTTCATAGGGAGCCATGCCCAAACTGGCATGATAACTATTATTGTAGGAAAATTCCACCAGAGGAAGATATTTATCCCATGCATTTCCCTGCTCTAAGGCACAAGCCCTCAACATGTCCTCCAGGGTCTGAATAGTCCTCTCAGTCTGACCATCAGTCTGGGGATGATAAGCCGTGCTCAGCCTCAACTGTGTACCGAAGGCCTGTTGCACTGCATCCCAAAGTCTAGAAGTAAATTTAGGGTCCCGATCACTAATGATACTTTCAGGAACACCATGAAGTTTCACAATCTCTCTTACATATATCCGAGCCAACTGCTCTGTGGAGAAACTCGTTTTAACTGGTATGAAATGTGCAGACTTTGTCAATCTGTCAACAACTACCCAGATAGAATCAAAACCAGCCTGAGTTCTCGGTAATGCCACTACAAAATCCATAGAAATACTGACCCATTTCCATTCCGGAATATCCAAGGGCTGCAGTAATCCAGAAGGTCTCTGATGTTCAATCTTAACTTTCTGACATGTCAAACACTTACTCACAAATAGAGCAATGTCTTTCTTCATTCCCGACCACCAGAAATTTTGTTTCAAGTCTTGGTACATCTTGGTAGCACCAGGATGGATAGTGTACTTACCCATGTGACCCTCAGTCAATACCTCATCTACCATCTGACCTTTTGGAACAATGATCCGATCCTTGTAAAACTTAAGACCGAACCTATCAGTGGACACAAAGTCCTGCTCTTTCATAGACTGAATCTCTTCATCAAGCAATTGAGCTTCTTTAATCCGCTCAACTAATGAATTCAGGACTACCGTAGTAGTCAATAAATGCGGACTATCTTCTATATTCACAGGAATGTGGAGATCCCTGAATTTCTCAATCAAATTATACTCGGAAATCATCAAATTGGCCATACCAAGCGCCTTTCTGCTTAAAGCATCAGCTACTACATTGGCTTTACCAGGGTGATATTGCAATTCAAAATCATAATCCTTCAGAAATTCCACCCATCGGCGTTGCCTCATATTTAGCTCCTTCTGATCAAACAGATACTTTAAACTTTTGTGGTCACTGTAGACAATAAAATCGGCCCCGTATAGAAAGTGTCGCCAGATTTTCAATGCGAACACTACGGCTGCCAACTCAAGATCATGTGTCGGATAATTCTCCTCATGCGGTTTCAACTGCCGAGAAGCATAAGCGACCACCTGACGGAACTGCATTAACACACAGCCTAACCCAAACTTAGAAGCATCACAATACACCACAAACTTACTTGTAGGATCCGGCAATATCAATACCGGAGCTGTAGTCAACTTCCTTTTTAACTCTTGAAAGCTCACTTCACATTCTTGGGTCCACACAAATGGGTTCCCTTTACGGGTTAACCGTGTCAAAGGTAAAACCATCCGTGAGAATCCCTCAATAAAACGCCTATAATATCCAGCCAAACCAAGAAAACTCCTGATCTCTGTAACATTTTTAGGACGTTCCCATTCTACCACTGCTTCAATCTTGCTCGGGTCCACTGCCACTCCTTCAGATGAGATGACATGGCCCAGAAATTGTATCTCAGAAAGCCAGAATTCACATTTTGACGGTTTAGCATACAACTGATGCTCTCTCAGAATCTGCAAAACAACCTTTAGATGCTCAGAATGCTCTTCTTTACTCTTTGAATATATCAGTATGTCATCTATAAAGACCACCACAAACTGATCCAGATAGGCTTTAAAGATCCGATTCATATAACCCATGAAAACGGCTGGTGCATTTGTAAGCCCAAAAGGAATAACCAGATACTCATAGTGCCCATAACGGGACCTGAAAGTTGTCTTCGGAACGTCATCCGGCTTTACCCGGATCTGATGATACCCGGACCGGAGATCAATCTTAGAAAATACAGTCGCACCCCGCAACTGATCCAACAAATCATCTATCCGCGACAAAGGATACTTATTCTTAACAGTAACCTTGTTCAACTGCCGGTAGTCTGTACATAATCTCATAGACCCATCCTTCTTCTTAACAAAGATCACCGGGGCTCCCCACGGAGACACACTCGGCCTAATAAAAAATTTTCTGGATAAGTCTTCAATCTGCTTCTTCAATTCAGATAATTCCAGAGGTGACATCCGGTATGGGGCAAGAGAGATAGGTCCCACA
The DNA here is from genome assembly GCF_033153095.1 of Gastrolobium bilobum. Classification (NCBI taxonomy): domain Eukaryota; kingdom Viridiplantae; phylum Streptophyta; class Magnoliopsida; order Fabales; family Fabaceae; genus Gastrolobium; species Gastrolobium bilobum. The sequence goes on along the minus strand of NW_026896292.1, from coordinate 1,132 downwards.
CCAGGCAATAAGTCAATTGCAAATTCAATTTCCCTCTCTGGAGGAAAGTGCGGAATTTCATCCGGAAAGACATCCTCAAATTCAGAGACAATCGGAATAACAGAAATTGGCTCCTTGTTGACGCCAACCAGACCTCCCAATAAAACATACCCGGAATCTCCTTCCTTCAAGGCCTTTACCACCCGAAGTACAGACAAATAAGGAGACTCCCTTTCTTCATCATGAGATGAGACAGAAATGGTTTTACTGCAGCAGTCAATCTTCACACAGTACTTGGACAACCAATCCATCCCCAAAATTAAATTCATAGAAGCAAGGTGCAAGACAATAAAGTCGGCAGAATATTCCCTGTCTTCATACTTGAAACAAAACACTAAGCATTTCATCACAAATAGAAATCATACCTCGTAGCAAACTAGTTGACCTCTCAGCCTCTTGCTGAGTCACTGCATATACTCGGGCAACTGGAGATAGGAGAGGTAGAGATGGTTCCTCAACCACAATAGGAGCCGGAGTGGCCTGAATAGTAGAAACCTGTCCCCCATTAAAGGGGCAGTCCCTAATAAAATGCCCAGGTTGGCCACATTTGTAACACAATCTTTGCTCTTTTCTGCAAACCCCAGCATGAACTTAACTTATTCAAGTATTCATCAACAGACATCTGACCCTGCTTTAGTTCTTCAAATTCACCCTTCTTCCTTATCCGGGCTTCAGCCGGAAAGTATTTCAGCAAGAATTGCCTTTCAAATAAAGGCCAGGTAATAGCATAACCCTGACATTCCAAGGGCAGACGAGTATTTCTCCACCAATCAGCTGCATCATTCTGCAACATATAAGAAGCATACAACAATTTCTGCTGATCATCACACTCCATGACAGTAAAAATGCGATCCAATTCTTCTAACCACTGAATTGCAGCAATATGATCAATGCCTCCTTTATAATTTGGTGGTGCATATTTTTGGAAGGCATTTAACATTCTTTCTCTTTGCTCTCTATTAGTGGCTGGCTGTGCCACACCACCCCTGTGACTAGATTCTTCATTCACATCATTATTTCCTTCACCCTCCACAACAATGGGATTATGAGGAGGAGGAACATGCTGTTGTGGTTGTGGCTCAGGCTGTGGCTG